>NC_088874.1:11355479-11377271 GCF_032884065.1 Artemia franciscana | reverse complement strand
CACTCACTCATTCACATCAAAAGGACCTAGCTTCACTTGCTCGACTAAGATGAACTAAAAAAAAAACTAAAAACTAAAAAAAAGCCATTTGGTACCATATAGGTACTATGTAGTCTAAAAAAGTACTATACAGATACTTTATAGTAATATATAGGTAAATATATTCTAAAGAAAACTGACCCGTTTCAGTTGATGCTTCGATCATGCAGCTTATTTTAGTTTTGACAATATTTTTGAAAGAATTCAGCGGGGGGTATATGGGCGGGCCTGGGGGGAGTAAACAGAAGGATGGGAGGGACAGTCACCCTCCCCTGTCCCATAGAAAATTACAACCCTGTAGTTAGTCCATTCAAAAAAAAACTGAATTTGGTCTCGCAGGGCTAGTTATGACCACCTTATCAATGTATAGACTTTAGCCAAAAATCGTCCGCACCGGGATACTCATCCTTTTTATTACCAAATAGATGTCTTTTTTCTCTTTATTATGAATATTCTTCAGGTGCTCTTTCAGTGAATCGATTTTTCAAGCTTAAATTTGACAAAAATTATATTGATTATGGATTAGTGTTTCTTTATGAGTGACCATACCAGCTGACTTAATCCTTCTTTGCTTATTTTACTTTCTATCTATAGTCAATTGGAGTTACAAACGCTGTTTGACAAAGGTTTCTTCTTATGAATCAGCACTGGTCCTTGAAAAGAGGTGACTTTGCCTTATTTTCATTGTGCTCTTTGGAGTGCAGTTCATATTAAGCATCCAGTGACATTGTGTTTAAGTTTTGATCTGTCCTGCAGTCTAATGAATTTTTTTTTTTTTTTTTTGCGTAACTATAATGTATCTGCAATTTTCAAAATAAACACAAAAAATGCTGAATAAAATGGGTGATCAAAAGAACTTTGGATAACCAAGGTGTATCCCTATTTAAATAATAAAGCCCAAGCTGGCTTTGTGGTCACACCTAGAAGGTTCCTGAGATTTCCAAAAGTCAAAGAAGCTGCTTTAAGAGTTAATGTTCATTCTTTCAGGGTATTTCCCCCCCTAAAAGTTTTGCCCCTGGAAAATTCCACCCCGTGGAAATTGCTCCTCTCCCAGGCCGATCCCCATCCATATTCTTCCTCAATACTTCCAAATGCTTGTTAGAAGGTAAATTGAAAACTATTTTTTTTCTGTTAAAGTAAATTTACCTATACTTATAAATTGGTTGGAAGTTTTCCGCTTTTTTCGTTATCTGCTCGAGAATTCAAATATTCGATTGTAAGTAAAAATTTGAACAAGATATGATTGTTTAGCCAACATTTTCTATGAAGAGTAGTTTTGTTGCATAAGTTCTTAATATTCAATTAATATTTTGCCGGATATTCAAATAAATCAAAATTATATATAAATATGAAGATATTCAAAAAGACGACAAAGTCACATCTCAAGACTGGTTTACATTATTAAGTATACATATTAATTTGATGCGTATTTAGTTTCCAGTTAAGCGCACGGGGATTATCATCCCTATTCAGGTTAATTTTTGCTCGTTTTGAGTTTGACTTAGCTATTTATTAAATACAAAAAAAACAGGTTTTTGTGACTGCAAGTAAGGAGCGACATTAAAACGATCAGAAATTATTCCATATTTGAAAGAGGTTGTCCCCTTCTCAACACCTGGCTCTTTACGCTTAAGTTTGACTCTTTCTTACGACTCTGCTTTTTAAATCAATAAAAAACTTTAGCGTAAAGAGAGAGGTATTGAGGAGGGGATAACCTCTTTCATATACGGAATAATTTCCGTATATTAAATAACAAAAGCTAGTTGTTTTTTTTATTTAATTCCGAAATTTTTTTTATAACTAAAGCAAGTTTTGATTTTGGCTCACCGCACATGAATAATTTAAGCGAAATTTGCATATTATTATTTTTTCGGCTAAATGATTTTTTCACAGTTTTGATCAGACGGTTTTGATAAAAAAAAAAGGCGGGTGGAGGAGGAGGAGGTAGCCTAGTTGCTCTCCAATTTTTGATTACTTAAAAAGGCAACTAGAACTTTTTTTTACGAATGTTCTTGTTAACAATAAATATGCGTAACTTACGAATTAGCTTGTGTAACGAGCTTCTATATTTGTATATTTCTATTACGTATATGAGGGGGTTCGCCCCCTCGTCAATACCTCGCTCTTTTCATTACACCTTGAATCTTGTCCCAATTCTTTAATAATGACCCCTGAATCACAAAGGCCGTACAATAAATAGTTAAAATTACTGAAAATACTTAATCATAAAGAGCAAGGTATTATGGAGGAGATGAACCCCCTTATTTACATAATAATTTCCGTTCTTCTTAGGTTTTAATCCTGCTCCTTACTTTCAGCTGATTTTTTTTTACCTTTTTTTAATTAATGCTAGAAAATCCTGCAGCCCCTTCATGGAAATTCTCTTCTCTCATGACAAGATCCTCCCACGTAACTCCCTCCCCCTCAACACGGAAAATTCCCCCTGAAAACGACTGTACACTTCCCAATAACCCTTACTATGTGTAAACAACGGTCAAAGTTCGTAACTTACATCTGCCTCCTTGGTAGTCGGCTTAATGTTAGGTATTCGTTATTCTTTTATTCTTCATCAATTATTCTTTTTATTTGTCTATTCTTTATTAGACGCTAGTTATTCTTTTTTCTTTTCTTTTTTGAACTCTTCGCTTCAAGATTTTCATTTTTTTTCTGTTTTCTTTCAGGTCTATTAACTGTTGTCCAGTGATTTAAGTTATAGATGGTGCTTAAACACAATCACAGGACAACAGTATAGACTACTTTGGATTCAAATACAATCACAATGCCCCTACAGATGCTCTATTCGCAATGCTCCAGTTTATTCAGAATGCTCCATTACTAAAGGAAGATTTGGCTTATTGTTCGCTTCACAAGCACCCAGTATCAGTACCTTTTTTGTTTTTAATCATGAATAAAATTAAATATTTTGCATTGTGGGAGTCTTCTCTTCTAAACTAGAGCCGTTCAATAGAAAAACTACAAATAAAGCCTTACCATCACATAGGGTGTGTCATTGCTACCGAAAGCACCGCCCAACCTTCTCCCTCGGAATGTGTACGCGTACCAGCTTACATCTTGGTCTTGTGGGATAAAGACCAACAACAATTGATCAAATTGGAACCTGTAGAGTCGTCCAATGATAAAACTACACATTCAACCCATACCTAGTTAACGAGGGAGGCCTGGCCATAGCTGTAATGAAAGTATTGAAAAGCTTATTTTAATGATGTTCCTTGTAACGAGGAGCCAAATTTCTTTAGAATATTTAAGGCTAAAACAATTTGTTGAGGACATTTCTAGCCTCTCTGACCTACTGAATGTAAGATGCACCAATGTATTAACTGAGTTTGAACTTCTTTCATGATTATCTCCCTTAAAGTTCTCGCTTTCCTTGGATTTTCTATTTCAGCCTATTTTCATCCTGTTAGGTTTTTGGCAGCGTTTCATGATTTTATTGTGGGGGGGGGGCACTACAATGAGACAATTGAAGTATCTGCAGTGTTCTAAAAAGGCGAGGTGGCCAAAACAGATTAAAGCCACGCTGGAAGAAACTGGCTTCTCATGGGCAAGGAATAATGACCAGGGTCCCCATTGCAAACCTAATGATTTCCTTGGCATGTTGGATTTGGTTCTTTACCACAAGGAGATTAAAGTAGCCTATGATTTTATAACCAGATTAAAGTAATGTATTGAGAGGAGTTATAATTGATACTGAACCTACCGTGGAGCGTGCTAAGGTGTTGGTTTTAGGTGCAAATTTTATGCCATAGCGTAGGGCACACTTGGATTCTTGTGATGAAAATGGTCCTGGAGGCTTGTCTGCTTGCGCCCTTTGTTGGGAATATGGGAGAGACGTAGAGTATTTTATGAGTAATTATAAAAGTTTGGTGGCTCCCATTTATCTTGGAGACCTTTTATAGGGAGCTAATTATTATGGTGGAAAGTTTTGTAAAGAATGATTTAGAGGGGGCTACCCCTCCTCAATACCCTGCTCTTTACGCCGAAGTTTGACTTTTTGCTCCACTTACTTAAGAATGACTCCTGAAACACAAGATCTGTTTAATTAGAACAATTAGCTTTTTAAAAATTCAAAAACTAGCATAAATAGCGAGGGATTGAGGTGGGGCGACCCCTCGTAAACATAAAAATTTCTGCTCCTTTTAAGTTTTAATGTTACTCCTTGATTTCAGTTGAAAGGAAAAATTGTTTTTTTCATTTTATTGTTTTTAAGTTCGCATGCCTCAATGACGATTTGAAGACATTTATATCGCAAGGCCATTGGTTAAATTTTAGCCTAGGGCACATATTTTGGCACAATTTTGTGCCATAGCCTAGGGCACACTTGGATTCTTGTGATGAAAATGGTCCTGGAGGCTGGTCTGCTTGCGCCCTTTGTTGGGAATATGGGAGAGACGATGAACATTTAATGAGTAATTGTTAAAGTTTGGAGAATTTACAGAATTGCTTTTTGGGGGGAGAGGGATAGGATGCATCATGGCTCCCATTTATCTTGGAGACCTTTTATAGGGACCTAATTATTATGGTGGAAAGTTTTATAAAGAATGTTTTAGAGGGGGATACCCCTTCTCAATACCTTGCTCTTTACGCCGAAGTTTGACTTTTTGCTCCAACTACTGAAGAATGACTCCTGAAACACAAGATCTGTTTAATTAGAACAATTAGCTTTTTAAAAATTCTAAAACTTTAGCATAAATAGCGAGGGATTGATGTGGGGCGACCCCTCGTAAACGTAACAATTTCTGTTCGTTTTAAGTTTTAATGTTACTCCTTGATTTCAGTTGAAAGAAAAATTCAATGACGATTTTGTAGACATTTATATCGCAAGGCCATTGGTGAAATTTCAGGTGCTTGATAAAATAAATTCTTAAGATTTGAGTCATATGTGTAATTGCTGAGAATATCTTGTTTTCATAAGAAAGTATTAAGCAGAGCCAGCCTTTAGGGGTAGCAAGTGGTATGACCCCACCAGGACTGCTCATATTACCCCATTGACCTTACTGCTCCAAAAACCCCACTGGGGACCTGCGCCAATAAATGTGTTACGAATTATAATCACATAATTGATTTTGTGACTTCACGAGGGCCTCACAGAAAAAACAGTAAAATCTAAGGCTAGAGTATCAAATATGCCATTCCTTTTTACGGAACTTGGTATTAACCAAGTGACATATAGCGATTGCAATTTTTGTCGGTCTGTCCCGGTTTCGCTACTTTAGTCACTTCCAGGTAAGCTAGGACGATGAAATTTGGCAGGCGTATCAGGGACCGGACCAGATTTCCCGATTTGACCATCTAGGGGGGGGGGGAGTGGGGGATCGGTTAATTCGGAAAAATAGAAAAAATGAAGTATTTTAACTTACGAATGGGTTATGGGATCTTAATGATATTTGATTTTTGGAAGTATATCGTGTCTCAGAGCTCTTATTTTAAATCCCGACCCGATCCGGTCACATTGGAGGGGGGGGCTAAAATATCGGAAAACGCTGAGAGCGGAGGGTCGGGATAAAATTTTATGGGAAATAAGCAGAAGTCCTACATACGTTATCGACATAACCGGAACAGATCTGCTCTGTTTGGGGGAGTTGGGGGGGGGGGGGTAATTCTGAAAAATGAGGCTTTTTTAAATTGCAAAGCAGTGATCAGATCTTAATGAAATTTGAAGTTTGGAAGGATATCGTGTCTCAGAGCTCTTATTTTAAATCTCGACTGGATCTGGTGACATTGGGGGGAACCTAAAATCTTTGAAAACGCTTTGAGTGGAGGGATCGGGATGAAACTTGGTGGGAAAAATAAACACAAGTTCTAAATACGTGATTGACACAATTGTAATGGATTTGCTCTCTTTGGGGAGGGGGGTTAATTCTGAAAAATTAGAAAAATGAGGTATTTTTAACTTACGAAGGAGTGATCGGATCTTAATGAAATTTGATGTTTTGAAGGAAATCATATCTCAGAGCTCTTATATTAAATCCCAACCGGATCTGGTGAAGGGAAGGGGGGCGGAACCTAAAATCTTGGAAAATGCTTAGAGTGGAGGGATCGGGATGAAACAGTTTCCCCGAAATCACAAATGAAATATTTAGGGCTTCCTATCGGTGACATTCTTAAAGCAACTAGAAGGCTCTTGATCCTTCATTTCCAACGTCGAACAGCAACTGCATACGGAAGCTTGGTAGCAATTAAACTTCGACTCAACCGCAAACTGCTAGCTAAACTTTACAATGCTTCTGCACTTCCGAATTTCCTATACCTTGCAGCTTTTGGCGTACGTTTACGATAACTGAGATGATGGAGCTTCGGCGAATTTATTTCCGGTAAGCCAAATACCTGCTTGCCCTTCCACCATGGTCAAGCAACTTCTGTGTCATTAAAAGATACGGCATCATAGACCCGAATGCTTCTATCAGAAAAAGAATAGAAGCTTATAATAGTAGAATTGATCAGCTTCAGCACCCATGGAGCGCTATTTTGATACAGTGAATGTTTCACTTTTGTATGTTTTAATTGTTTTTAAGTAAGGTGAAGTGTTGTTTAGTTTTTTAGGTCATTTTATTTTTCCTCCTTTCTTTTATTCACATTATACTCCGTTTTTCATGTGTTTTATAACGGGTTATAAATAAATTCAATTCAATATGTAAAGCATTTTTGACATAGTTGAACATCTCTTCAGCTTTCCTTGAAAGTTTCAACTTAGAACCCTTAACTGTTCCCGAGAAGTTTCAGCTTATTATCCTTAACTACCCCTGAGATGCTGCAGACACTCCATTTTTCAGTAAAATCAGGAGAATTTCTCATATACTCCTTGAAATTTTCGCCTCAATGCTATTAGCCTTACAAGTAGTTGCAATAAAAGTAGTATTTGAAGTAGTAGTAGTAGTAAATGTAGCATAATAATAGTATTTAGTATTAGTTGTAACCTGCACATATTGCCTTTTGGTCAGATAATCTTCCCTTTTAAGTATTCTCTGAAAGTTCCAACTCAATATCCGAATTAATTCTCGATATACGCCTTCTTTGACAATTTACAATCCCATTGTGCGTTTTAATTTAGTTCGAAATTCCCCTCAGTATTCTAAATGGAGTAGTGTGGTAGTAGTAGTGGTAGCATGCACATGTTGCCGTTTTGATAATCTCTCTTATCATTTTAAGTATTCTCTGAAAGTTCCAACTCAATATCCGAATTAATTCTCGATATACGCCTTCTTTGACAATTATACGAATTGATGTGTCTATGCTATGTGTCACAGTATCACCTTCTTCTGAATTTCCCCCGGGTATTTTTACGAATTCGTTGTTCAGTCGTTAGAGGAAAGAAATTTTCGTAAAGATGTATACAAAAAATTTGAAAAGACTATGAGCTTTTAGGATGAGTGTCTTGGGCCCCAATCTAAAGTAGTGAAAAATGGGTTGTGGGCGATGGCGAATGAATGGTCCGTAGAGTCTTGGGGTAACTTTGCATTAAGAAGGGTTTCTTATATGCTATTCAAGTTACTGTTATGATTGCGTGTATCTTAAAATCATATTTAGGTTGTTTCTTAGCAGAGTTAAATAAAAAAACTATTTTTTAACTGAAAGTAGGGACCAATTTTAAAACATAAAACGAATAGAAATTATTCCGTAAATGAGGGGGATGTCTCATTCTCAACGCCCTGCTCTTTACGCTAAAGTTTGACTCTGTCTAATAGTTCTACTGTTTAAAAAACAACAAAAACTTAAGCATACAAAGCCGGGCGTCATTTTTTCCCAAAATCACCGGATCAAAATTTTTAGATAACCATTTTGTTCAGCATAGTCGAAACATCTAATATCTATATCTTTGATGACGATTTAATTCCCCACAGTCCCCGGGGGAAGTGCTGCAAGTTATGAACTTTGCCCATAGTTTAAACATAGTATTCGTTATTGGTAAGCATACAAACGTTTTCGGGGAGATATTTTTCTAGGGGGGGGGGTCTGAGGATTTGGTTAAGTGGGATAATCTTTCCAGGGAGGAATTTCTCATGTGGGAAGAGAATTTTTATGAAGGGGGGGGGGGCTGGAGTTCCCAGAATTATTTAAAAAACAATCAGAAATTAAATAAAGGACAAGTTTTTTCAAGTGAAAGTTCGGAATAACATTAGAACTTAAAACAAACACAAATTATCACGCATATGAGGGGGTTCGTCCCCTCGTCAATAACTTAATCTTTACGGTAAAGTATTTTTAGTAATTTCAAAAGAGCTAATTATTCTAATTAAACGGCCTTTGTGATTCAGGGGGTCATTCTTAAAGAATTGGAACAGTATTTGAACTTTAGCATAAAGAGCAAGGTATTGACGAGGGAGCAAACCCCCTCATTATGTATATTAGGAAGTTCCCCCCCCCCCCCGTCAATACCTCACTGTTTACGCTAAATTTCAAAAATTTTGTTAAATAATGGCCAATATAAGCAATAATTTGTTTGTGTTGTTTTCTGGCCAATCTTAGCATTTAGTTTTACCTTAAGCAGCTTCATAACTATGATTTTTATGTTATAATAAACCCTGGATATTGTATGTCTTCGGCTTATCGCTGTAATTAAAAGAGAGCTTTTTCCAACTGAAAGTAAGAAATAACATTAAAACTTAAAAAACCTACATTATTACGTATATCTCTTAAAGATCTTTTCTTTCATTCATTTCAGTCATTTGAGAATTGCTCAACTTGTGACTTTCATTTCCATAGAAGTAGTTTCGACTTCTTTGGCCGTTCTGTTACTATGCCTTACAAAATTAGTTCCGCAAATATCGCTAATTTAAGTTACGTGGGCGAATCTTTCCATGGATTGATTTTTCATAGGGGAATTGAAATTTCCATGGAGGGTGATCTGGATTTTTTGACATTATTTAAAAAACGACCAGCAATTAAATGAAAAACAAGTATTTTCAACTGAAAGTAAGAAGAAACATTAAAATTTAAAAAGAACAGAAAATATTACGCATATGAGGGGAGTTGCCTTTAATCAATAGCTCGCTGTGACACCAAAGTTTCTTTTCTAACTTTTAAAGGAGGTTTTTATTCGAATTAAACTAATTAATCAAACTTAGGTTATTGTAAGGTTGTTATTAGTTAGAAAAAAAGTAAAATTAGTATGCAAATTTTGTTTGAATTATTCATTTACAGGGAGCCAAATTAAAAAACGTTCAGAAATTAAATATTTTTTTAACTGAAAGTAAAGAGCAAAATTAAAATGAACTTAAAACGAACAGAAATTATTCCGTATATGAAAGGGGCTATCCCCTCCTCAACGCCCGGCTCTGTATGCTTAAGTTTTTGTTGTTTTTTAAACAGTAGAACTATTAGACAGAGTCAAACTTTAGCGTAAAGAGCGGGGCGTTGAGACGCCTGCCAAATTTCATCGTCCTAGCTTACCTGGAAGTGACTAAAGTAGCGAAACCGGGACAGACCGACAAAAATTGCAATCGCTATGTGTCACTTGGTTAATACCAAGTTCCATAAAAAGGGATGGCATATTTGATACTCCAGCCTTAGATTTTACTGTTTTTTCTGTGAGGCCCTCGTGAAGTCACAAAATCAATTATGTGATTATAATTCGTAACACATTTATTGGCGCGGGTCCCCAGTGGGGTTTTTGGAGCAGTGAGGTCAATGGGGTATTATGAGCAGGCCTGGTGGGGTCATACCACTTGCTACCCCTAAAGGCTGGCTCTGCTTAATTCTTTCTTATGAAAAGAATTGCCATTGCAAAGACAAAAGAGATATTATATGAGCAGTTTTAAGAAAAAAAACATTTTCCATTGCACCGAAAATAAATGAGTAAAGTTTCATCTTGCGTGAATCGTCATCAGGAAAAAAATAATGTGTGTCTTGATAAAGAAGAAAAATGATTAATGTATTGTCTTGCGTGAATTCTCATAAAAATCGATTATCAAGTTTATGGCTTTCGAAAAAACCTGTTCATTTGTCTCTGGCCATATATTTTCTTTGAACACTAGTTTCTCAAGAAATGTTTCTCTTGCATATCCAGTATTACAACACATGAACTTTTTTTTATCACTCCACAGAAATTGAGTATATCATTTGCGTGAAAAGACATGAATACATTTCCGATTGACATCACCATTAGTACTTGTCTCATAGTTTTGATAATTTTCTTTATGGACATCCAATGTTACAGTTATTTCATCACATGTATATACTTTCTTGGTGTTATTCACATCTTTCATCAAAGAAAAGTACCATGCCCATTGAAAGATCTCATAAAAAGCTCTTAATATGGCTTTTCACTATGTTTTGCAATGAAGTTATACAATATAGGTAGAAAAATACGATTCAATGTGTGTCTTTCAATCAGGTATGCCTAGTCTTGGCCCAAGGAAATGGCACATTTCCATTAAAAGCTCCCGAACATACCTATGGCTTTTCACAATGTTTTGAAACGAAATTATACATGATGCTAAGACGATACTATTCAATGTGTGCCTTTCAATCAGTAGTACCTAGTCTTGGAAGACCATTCGGACGTATTAATGTGTCATAGAGGTACTGGCCACTTGCATTTATAGAGATACGGGAGTTCTGACCACTTTTATCTGTAGAAACCCTGAGAGTACTGACCGCTTGTCCGTATTAAGGCACCACGGGGGTACTGGCCACTTTCATCTGTGTTGACCTTACTACTAGCATAGAAAGTGAAAAAAAAACTTCTCTGACTTGTTTTAGGTGCAAAATTTGCTTTCAGATGATTGTCATGTCTCAGGCATTTTTGTCCAAAAAAAAACGCCCTTGTCCGGTCATATATGCCTTAATCACTATATTTAGCATCTTAACACATAGTGATACAATTTACAGCATAACGCTATGACTGAATCAGGCACCCACAATCTAATACTATCGTTGATAATCTTGTAAATAGAATGGAGAAACTGGGAGAGAATTATATTATATAATAGGTTATTATTTTAAAAAACATTTCAATAGGTTGATTATATAACGACGCTACAGGTTATATAATTCGTAGTGCAATGAAAATAGCTTCAGCGTGGAACCTAACGAGATGAATCGTTCGATCGACCTCCAAGATTTCACTCTATTAGATTTCTAGTCAGATTTATTTATTGTTATTAATTTATCTTGTCTCAGTACCATTTGACGCGACTCTTTTCTGGTCTTTTATTTTTTAAGTGTTGTTTTGTTTTGAATCATTTTGTTCTGAAAGTACCTGGCATTAGATCAAAAAAGTGAAAGCGGATTATTCCAATGGTTTTCTTCTAGAGACACGCGGATTTTAACTAATTCGTAAATAAATAACATAGTATGACAAAAAAAACTCAATTTTATTGCAATTTTGAATCCTCACTTCAAAACTGCTAACTTTTCGTTTAGAAAAACTTAAAACAAATTTCAGGGCAGAACTTTTCCTCAAATGAAATTTAAACAGCACGGTTAGCACTTGCTTTATAAGAACCTTTATTGAACTAGAATTAATTTTCCTGCTGAATTAGCACCAGTGTCGAGAGAGCAGACACTATTCTTCTCCAGTAGATTCGGTCTTGCGCTGCCGCGGGTGCATCTTCTGGTCTTATGCATGCCTTACTTAGAAAGTGAATTAGACTGTCTGACTATCTTGCTCTTGGCCGACCCTGCGGTCGTTCCCATCCAGCAACCACACGGTTTATATCAAATACCATACGACAAAGTTCTTATGATATTCGGGGAAAGTGGCCGCACCATCTTAGTGTGCATTTTGCCACTTGCAGAAAAAAAAATCGAGCCTGCATTGTGCGGGAAAACAGGCTGGTGTTACTGACAAAGTCATACCAACGAAATCCCTCTATCTTCTGGAGTCCTTTGCTTTGAATTATATTCAGCATCGTCAAAGTCTTGTTAGTTGCTAGACAAGTTTCTGTGCCATAGAGTAGGACTGTGGTCATTTTGTACCTGCAATTATACAGATTGAGGATCCTTGCTTGAGTCTGATTTAGGCAAGATACAAAATGTTTTTTTGCTAAAAATTTAGCAATAGGGAAGGGACGTTGAAAGAGCCAGTTGCCTATATACAGAAATATATATTACATTTGTAAAATATATGGATCATATAAATTTCACGTAAATGACTTTTTCTTCAAGAGTTCAGTCTTTTTCCAACGTAAGCATTACTTTGTAGCTGGATACCGGTGTTTTCAGTCCAGTACGGTGCACACATTTATTTCAGGTAGTCTCTCTGAGCTAAGGCTAGTCTCACTAAATCGCTAAGGCTAGGAATAAGTGATGATGGTGAGGTGATGTTGAATAACGAAAAGATTGATCAGGTTAATAACTTCACTTACCTCGGTAGTATTATCAGTAAAGGTGGTGAAAGTACTGAAGATGTTAAAAGTAGAACGGACAAGGCTTAGAGTATTTTTTAACAGTTGAAAAAAGTTAGGAAGAATATGAAGACTAAGTCTGCAAACCAAGATTAAAATATTGGAAGATATTGTGATGATAGAGGTCAAGTATGGTTCAGAAGCATGAGCACACCGAAAAACGGATGAAGATTTCCTATATGTTTTCCAGAGAAATTACCTACGAATTTTTCTGGGTACCCGGCGGACAAATCGTATTTCAAACAGGAGACTGTACGAAGTGTGGTTCGGTCCCGCTGTATAGGGCTATAATGAGATAAAGGTTGAGATGGCTAGGCCACGTTCTGTGGATGAAGGATGATAGATTGCCGAAAATTGTCGTTTTGACCAACCATGTAGGGCTAAATGGCAAATAGGTCGTCTGTGGTTGGGGTGGGAGATCGTAAAGAAATATTTAAGGGAAATATAAACTTTCTAGGAGGGAATAAAGAAAGACACTTTGAATCAATTGATATGGAGGAGCGTGCGTAGCTGTGTCAGCTTCGGGCGGATTGTTGCTGCGGTTAGTTGTAAGTAGCAGTAGTCTATGAACTAAAGATATAGGAACAACTCTTATTCCAATTCTAGCTTGGCTTTACCTATAATTTCTAAACTTGCCTTCCTCTAACTACAACTTAAATAAACATTAAAAGCAAAATCTAAATTCATGAGCAGCCACGAAAAAAGTTTTCAAAAGATAATATTACCAAACAAGGTTTTTTCTAAAACTTTCATTTGAATTTCTAATTTTACACATATTGTTTGCTCAAATTGCATAAATAATTTTGAGTTTGGCGCAGTGAAATAGAAAAAAGACTGGAAACAAAACGAGCGAACATTTGGCATACAGTTGTTAGCGTATGCATTTAATGTCTGTGACACAGGGACTAGTCAGTTGTATAACATGTTAAGTAAAGACAGCAAAATTCGGATTTGTAGTCTTAACTTAATCGATCTTTTTTTCTTTCCTTTTTTTATCAGTCCATAAGGGGTCGATTGAGGAGGTCAAACAGCCAATTACTATCTTAGCACATTCCTTAATCTGAGTTCCAAGACTACAGCGGAAAATAATTGTGATAAAAAAATGGCTTGGAATCTCAATCTAATATGCTTATTTTTCAAGTTCAAAATTCCAAAATTAGCCCAGGTCCATGATCTTAAGCTATAGTCAAAGCTAATTTGTACAAAAAACAAAACTATGAAAAAGCTTTTAATCGATAAGCTAATGAAAGAAAATATATTAATTATTACTCAAGTACATTTAAATAAAGGCAATCGTTTTTCTAGTATCCTAATATGATAAACCTTATCTATAACGAAAATTTGCAGAACTAAGCCTGTGGTCCCTTTAACAAGATAGATACGATAAACCTGGTCTTCATTTAAAAATTAAGCAAGGGAAAACAATGAAGCAGAATTATTTAATAGAAGGTATGACGATGATTAAAACAACAACAACAACAACTAATTAATCTATAACGGTCAAGAAGACATAAACAATAATAGTTAGAATTCTAATTTTACATTGTAAGAGACTGTCCAGTTTCTTCAATGGTTTGGACGTTTAGGCCTTCCTCGACATATGCAGAATCATGTTTTGCAAGAATACGTAACAGTGATCGAAGCTTCAGCCACCATTGTTGCTTGGGTAAACGGTGTCTAAAAAAAAGAGTAATTAGATAACCAGCAAAACTCAAAGAAATTTCCATCTCATATACATTTTAAATTTCTTCTCTAACTTGTCCAAATCCAAGAAATCTTGCTCATTCTCCTCTCATCAATAAGTGTTTCTTTTATTTTCCTACTACTATCATTAACTACTGTTTCCTATGTAGAATACCTGGAAGCTCTACTCTAATCCGAGGGATTAAAACGCTGTTGTAATTTGGGTACTTTATACAAGTTTGGAACTCAACAATACGTGTTCCTTTTATTTTGCTACTACTATCATTAACTACTGTTTCCTATGTAGATTGCCGGGAAGGTCTACTGTAATCCAAAAACGCTGGTGTAATTTTGGTAGATGCATAAGGAATGACTATACAAGCACTTTATTGTGGGTTTGGAACTCATCAATACGTGTTTCTATTATTTTGCTATTACTATCATTAACTACTGTTTCCTATGTAGATTGCCTGGAAGGTCTACTGTAATCCAAAAACGCTGGTGTAATTTTGGTAGATGCCCAAGGAATGACTATACAAGTACTTTATGTTTGTTTGGAACAGTATAGTACTTTCGCAATTTTGTGTTGTAAACCTAGGACCCCAAGCACTGAATTTACTATTCAAGTGTACTCATCCGACAAGAATAGAAAGAATATCAAAAGCCTTTGAGGAACCAGTATTTTAATCAAGACTTTACGTACTTTCAATACTTTTACACTCATATGTGTCAAAATTTAAGATCAGTTGAAAGTGAGATATAAGGTGCAGTTTTCGATCAAGGAAAAGTCGATCCGGTTCTCAACCTTGAAAAAAATAGTTCAAGAAACCACTTTTTCGATGAGTATTTTAGTAAAGAGGTTTATTACGCCAGTTAATACTTTTTTGTAAGTGATCGATCTTATTCCACTTCAGCGCTACCATTGAATAAATTTATATTGCTTCTCGTTTTCATCACCATCTCCGCCGGTCACATAAACTTCAGTACTAATTCACATGACAAGGGTTAAAGAGAAAGAAAACTCTTTAAAGATAAATAACTTTCTGGTCATTATTTGCCATAAAGTGTCATTATTCTAATCATTTGTAATTGTCGATACTGCTACTAACACATCCATGCAGTGAGCCCGAACATAGCTGCACACACTCCTTTTCCGTTGCAATATATTCAAAGCTTCTCTCTACTTCCACCCAAGAAGCTTCAGTTTCCTTTAAACTGTTTCTAACGACCTATTATCACTCTGTTCGGGGAGGACCTGCTTTCCGTTTGACCCTTGATGGATTGTCGAAAGCGACGATGTTTGGCATACTTCATCCAGAAGACTTGTCCTAGTCATCTCAACCTTCCTCTCATTATAGCCCTAAAAAGTAGGATAGATACACGTTTTTCGTACAGCTTACTCTTTGAAATACATACAGTCGACGGGTACCCTACATTATCTGTAGATCTGTATATCTAGCAATTCCTCCTCCGTCTTTCGAAGTGCCCATCTTTCAGAATCATTCATGAATTCACTGTATCGTCACTGTACCTTCTAACATTTTAATCTTGGTTCGCAAGCTTATTTGACTAAAATGTTTCTTCGTTTTAGTACAACTATGTCAATAATTCAAGAGGTGACGAAGCTTGCAATGTGCGTACTTTTATATTTGAGTAGATAATTATAAAACTTGTGTGATAGAAGCTATTCAAACAATTTTATAAATTACCTTAACTTGGAGATCCTCCAGGACCATTTATGGAGCATAATGCGTTAGCGAAGTCTCTTCACTCGGCCCTGAGCTGTGCTGGAGGAACCACATTTTCCCATTTCGGTACCTACGATGTCCCAACCGTCCTCAGATTGTAGCTTATAAGTTCAAGTAGACAAGGTCGTATTTTTTGGCCACCTGGTACCCTATCATAAGTTGTCTGTGGAAGGCGGCCTTGTTACATACATAGAACAGTAAATAATAGGCTTGCCCATTCTACCGCTAAATTCAGAATGACTGACTCTTTGCTGCCAGCTTATATTGAAAATTCTCTCCAGGTATATATTTCTAAATTAGAGAATCATTTTTCGTAGCTACTAGTCAGTACCCACTAGCATACAGGAGTATGGTGATTACGCTTCTATTGAAGAGACGCAGCTTAAATCGTGGGAAGCATCTGTTGATGCCTCAAAAGGCTCCAGTTGACTGCTCAATTCCGCGCGTTATCTAGACCATCATTTCGTCACCGCTACCATTCCATCTACCTAGTTATTTAAACTCCTTGGTCTGCTTTAAATTTTTATTCTTACAATGAGAACAAGCGGTAAACTTGTAATGGATATGGAACGGACATCCGTCCGACGTCCCCTGTCTTTTCTATAGCTGCATTAAGTAGTTGCTGCAGTTTCTGTTTAGTTTCTTTTAGCAAAACCAAATTATTGGCGAAGTCTTTGTCTGAATGCTGCTTACTGCTTTTTTTTACCCCACATCAAGAACTACGCCTCAATGCATAACTCACAATAACCAAGAAAAGAGCAGAGAAAATGCAGTTCCATGGACAAATTCTATAGTAATCAATAATTTATTTATTTCATAAGTAATATTAATTGCTAGAGAAGACCGTCGTCTGCTAGGTAGAAAATCCTGTTACTAATACATTTTACATCCGTCACCAGCGAGAATTTGCAAGTTTGGCAAAAGTTCGCACTCTCACAAAAATTTTACCATAGAAATCTTGGAAGGTGAATGAAGGCAGTGGAAAAAAATTGCTGACTAGCACCATCTTTGAATTATAAGAAGAAATCATATAAATTAATAGATTGAGACTGTAACAATTGATAAATTGAAAACAGTTATCTATTGGCGGAAGACACCCTAGAAAAAGAAGAGCTTTAGTTTCGTTCTTGCCATTTATTGATAGAATGTTTTAACATCTTCTAGCCCATTCGCTATTAAATAGTAAACGAAGATTAGTTGCTATAGGTGAAGGGTAAAAATAGTAACGCATGGGTAAGGGTAAAAATGCTAAAAAATAAAAATAGCATGAAAACGGAGATTAGTAAAATATTAACGTTACTGAGTAGAAAATGCGTCGCAACTACTCTGCTATTTATTTTTAAGATTATGCGAAGAAAAAACATGCCACGCGGGAGTTAAAACATTATGACCTTTCATCAATGTGAACAGTCCTACGCTGCAAATTCCTGCGAAGGTTTCTCTGCACTGCTCGGCACGCAAACTACTATCTTAGTTTAGCTTTATGATCAATCACCCCTAAAATGTGAAATAAAAATTATTTGAACAGTTTTAGTGAGTTTTCTAGTTTTTTCTTCTAACACAATCATACCTTTAGAAGCCTCTGTGACCTAGTTACACCTGATCAAACTTAGATCTTGTAATTCAGTAGCCCCAAATATTTAAAGAACATTACATTCACTCGGTATTCTCATACCTGAATCAGATGATGCATATGTTGCAAACAAAACTACAGAAATGCCGTGGCTACAGGGCCAGTACCAAGGAAAAAGGAGAAACTACTCCTATTTAGTTCCCATTCCTGCGGTTATAACTAACAGGGAGTGTCCCATAAGCGATCCCAAATCCCAAATCAACAATATCTTGTACCCATTCGACTGATCGAGCTCCCCATCCCCGAATCAGCAACTGGCTACCACTATGCCACTGATTAATTGTTTGCACCATTCACCTCCTTTATTGTGACCATAACTTTTCTAAATTCAGAGAGTTATACCAAATCTATTATTCAGCAATACCCAGTCCCTTTCAAAAAAGATGGATGAACTGGAAAAAGTCTTGCGTTAGAATAATATCTCAGTTGTCGCTACTACCAAGTTCTGGAATGTGACTGAACAAACTTATGATATCCCAGGTTTTACTGCTAGGAAAATCACAGGGCAAAACAGAAACTTTGGTCCTTATAGTGATGGCACTGCAGAAACAAAATTCCCCACAGTTTCCTGCCCCAACTTGAACAGCCCGCCCATGAGTACCCGTGGGTTTGCACACAGCCTGAAGGACTGGCCCGAGAATTTTTATTGCATTTGCAAAAGGGGGTAGATTTTTGCCGCATCAAGTTTAGCTGCCCACAATTGTTGTGCGTAGGGATTTCAATCAGAGGAATAAGTATCATTTGGCCTCTAGCTTCGTTCTCAAACGCGTTGTCAAAACGGCTACTCACGTTGCTGGCAGTACAAAAAACTTGATTTTGACAAACACAGAAATTTTATTTCTGAAAAATAGAAAGCTTCTATCATAAACCCCACTGCTTGAGATCATTGGCAAAATTAGACCATTATACTTTCTTCTGGCAGGCAAATACTCCTAGTGCAGGCCCTAAATATGTCTTTTTTGTAGTAAAACCTGTCACTGATACGAACATCTGGTTCTATGGACGATGGATAAGTCAGAACGATTTCTCAGCAGTACTTATTGAACAGGCCGTGAACAGAAAAACCGAACTTCTAAACTTGATCTTGTACGAAAATTACAAGGAGTACTTCCCAAAGACTATTTACAAGTTCCCCTCTGATCTCCCATGGTTCACAGCTGAAATCAAAGCTCTTATAAAAGAGCGGTTGCAAACTCATTATAAAGGATGGCGTGACAGTCATTTTCCTATGCTGTAAAGACAAGAAATCGTTTGCTGCAAACCACGCTGACCCATGCCTCTTCAACAACTGCAAAAAAGGACAATGCAGTAAAGAAACTGACCGGCAAAACCTGAGACCCTCATTTACGGATTATCAAAGACGACAATTTTTATTTCACAGCCTCAGAAGTGAATAGTTTTTTCATTAGTATATGCACCACTGTCCAGAGCTTTACGAGAGAAGAACTTGTTCCCAAAAAATCTAGACAGTGCAACGAGCAACCAAAAATCTAGACAGTGCAACGAGCAACCACCAGTTGAATCTTATCAAGCTTCTCATCAACTACTCAAATTAAAACCCAAGTGCTAGTCGCATCTTGGCGAAATCCCTCTGAGATCTTTGCGCGAATTTATTCCGTTCACAGAGAATTCTCTAGCATGTACCCTTAATCTTTGCCTGACTCCACAAATTTCCAAATTATTGGAAAAAGTCATACATTAAAGTAATACCCAGGAAATCATCTCCTAAGTCGTGCAATAATTTTAGTCCAATTTCACTAGCCGCATAAATGGCAAAAGTTACAGAAAAATTCATTTCAAGGCTACTTTTGAATGACATAGAGCCCCAATTAGACCTTTGTAAATTAGGGTGCCTTGGTGGCTCCAACACCTCAGTGTACCTTATCAGGCTCTACGGAGATGTTTTATCCTTGCTAGAAATGGGCAAATCCTTCGTAGATCTTTACCTTACCAACTATAGAAACGCATTCGACTTAATCAGGCACCTTGTTGCTCATGAAAACTTAAGCGAAATGTGTACCAAAACCTATTGCTTTTAGTAATTGACATCCTATCTGGCCGTGAATAGTGTGTCTTCGCCTTGAATGAAAATGCCGCGAACTCTTCAGTTTTTCCTGTTACCTGCGGTGCCCCTCACGGTACTAAACTTGCTGCTATCGTTTTCCTGGGTGTCATAAACTATATCCTAGTTAAGTCCATGAACAGGAGTTAAATGAAAAATAAACTGTAAAAAGGCATAAAAAATTTGTTTATAGACATTTTTATTATGTTTTTGCGGGTCGGACAAATTTTTCGGAGGAGGGGTTTGTTCGGTCCTGGAATGATAGATACAAATTCGTGGGCGATTAATCCTTTCTACTGAAATATGTACTCGAAGGACAATTTCCTGTACCAAAATTTGACCTAAGAATTACTAGCATGACTTTCACCGATTGTGAATTTGCAAATCTCACTCTTAAGGAAATGAAGTGCAAGGTAATGAGATTTAACCCTCTATAAATGGGTTTCCAAGGCCAAGTACCCCACTTCCAGCCTGTAAACAGTGAAAAGATACTGAGCGTTACTTCCTTAACTGATTGCTGATCCAACAGTCATGTGAAGGAACTAGTTCTCACAGGTTACGCTGTACATCAATCGCTTGCTAAAATGAAAAGTTTCGGCTTCAGTAGTCACTAAACTTTGCCTACATGACTTGCGTTCTGTCTGTACTGGAAGACAAATGTCCTTCTTGCGGCCCAATTGCCGAGTTAAGATCCGGGCTAAGCCAAGATATTGAGGCCATGCAAACACGTGCTTTTAAAATTATGATGGGAGAAAGTTATACTTCCTACGAAAATGCCCTTGAATTACTGGGACTTCAGTCACTCTACGACCACCACGAAATCATGTAGTCAAATTTGGACAATTTATTATTAGAAACTCAAAACACTAGTGTATCTTCCCCTCGAATGTACAATCGAACACACTCACCAGAAGACAGAACATGTTAGAACCAGTTTATTGCCACATAACTCGGTGTCACCATTCTTTTGTTCCCTTTTTCACGGCCCCTTTTAAGAGCATAAAGTGATTTAGTTGGTGCTTGTGCAATTTTTATGTACCTTTTAAACAGCTCAGTTTTAGTGCTTCTTTAGTGCTATACCGAGTAAATCAATAAATATGTCTATGTCTAACAACATATGCTTAGTTCATGAAAAATACTTACACAAAATCAGTGTCATTCTGAAGGTCTTCAACAGGAGAAAAGCAATAATTTCTTTTAATGATTCCTAAAAGGACTGCTGTATCAGGCGAGCTGGCATTAATTGACCCATCTGCTTGAGCACATTCACAAATTTTTGTGATAAGCCATTCGGCAGCTTTTGCTGCCATTTTTGTTCCCATGTTGCGGTCAAACGGTGATGGGGATCCGCCCTGTTGCATATGACCTTAAAGAAAATATTTTTTATTTATTCGTCCATTCCAGAACTTGTGCTGGTTTAAAAGTGATAGTATAGACGACAGAAAAACTAAAAAGCCATTAGTTTGGCTTTGATATTAGTAAATACAGAAATTTTTTTTAGGGGATTATATTTTATCAACCCATCGAAATGTCTTATTTTTACGACAAAAGACCACCCTGTGATCTATTTCAAAGGTAATATAACATAAATAGCAAAAGGAGAATAGAAGATATCAAAAAAAAAGAAAACATCTCAAACTTGCATCAGCAAAACCTGTCAATTTGAATTAGTGAATTTAGTAATGAAATTCATGTGAACAGTGAAATCATAAAGAGACGAAAAACATACGATTCGATTATTATTTATCTTGTCTCAGTATCGTTCGATCCTTTCCTTTTCTGGTCTTTTCTTTTTTAAGCATTGTTTTATTTTGAACCACCTGAAAGTACCTGGGATCTAATAAAATAATATTTTTGTCCTGTGGTGGCGCAGTGGATTTGACCTTAGCTTGGTAATACGGGACCCAGAGATCGAGTCACGGTGCAGGAATGCACTGCAGGGCCGACGCAGGGACCTTAGTAGTCAAGAAGCGTCGTTAATTCTTAAATAAATAAAATAATCTAATAAAAAAAGTAAAAGTTGAATGTGCAAATGTTTTTTTTTCTTTTAGGACATGCGTGTTAATACTTTCCGGTAAGAAACTAAAACATGAACATAAAGTAAAAACGGAAAATATGAAAAAGGTGTTCCAAAAATGCAGTGGAAAAATGAACCGACACTATCTGTCAGTGAAAAAAAAAATATAAATTGCTGACTTTACAAGAGAATGGAAAAAAGAAAATTGAAAGAAGATAGAAACCAAATACATGTCATGCATAGAG